>NC_092339.1:94902500-94915000 GCF_046630445.1 Rutidosis leptorrhynchoides
AGTTTTGACTCCAAAACACCATCAACACAAGTTTATACTTTAACTTAACTCTATTTAAGTTTATAAACTCAACTAAATCGACAATCGGGCACAATCATCATCAAACCCTAATTTTGACTCTATTCAAAATTAGTCAACCACATGAACACTAATGGCTTCCAATACCTCAATAATCACTAAATACTAGTGATTACACTCGTTTGTAAGCATTAAACTTGGTTAATTAGTTTACCAAACCAAAACCCACCTTCAACACCTTTAAACCCGAATCCTAGTTATCATCTTCCATTAACAACTAGTGGGGTTCCATTTATGAACATACAATCAAAAGCCCTAAATTTAGATGATGAACACGAAAACGAAATTCGGAGTTAGAGCTTACCGCTAGTATCAACTTATAGCTAAGAACGAGGAGAACAACGTTTCTTCTTGCTCCAAAGATTGAATCCCGCTTCTTCCCTTCCAAATCACACTTTGAATCAATTGGGGTTTTGAAGGATATGAGAGAAAATGGAGAAGAAAAAGAAAAAGAAAATAAGAAAATGAAATGAATGGACCAGATTTGGGGATATAATCTGTCCCATACGCAAAAAGACCAAAATGCCCCCACTTTCCCTTTAAAATTGCGAAATCCGGAACCAGTCACCCAAAAGCGCCGCGCCGCGGCCTTCTTTCTCCGAGCCGCGACCATCAGCGTGGTCTGAAGTTGTTTTTATCGAGCGACTGTTTGTGAAAACAGCTATATGCCGTGCCGCGCCTTCTTCCTCCGCGCCGCGACCCAACAGCCATTTTGCCACCTTTTCTCGTACTATAATCCTTCCTCTCGTACACGCTTCGAACTCTTCATTCGTGCAACGTACATACACTCTAGAACATGTATAACAACCCTTCGATCACTCTCGTACTCTATATTCATATATACAACATATATATACTTGTTTCACCTCATACATATATTCCATACATATATACCTATACACTTATATTCTCCGTTCTAACACCCAAACACTTCTATTACGCGTCACAACTCGAATATTATCTCGTTAAGCCCATCGTACGCCCTTTATATATATACATATTCGTTATACGTCGTACGTGCTCTTCATATATACATCGTACGAATAAACGGGTCTTACAAAAATTCGTCAACACTACGAACTCTTAAACTCAAAAGGAATTATCAAAATTTATCAACACCACTGGCTCTTAAACTCAAAAGAACTTTTAAAATTCGTCAACACTGCGGACTCTTAAACTCAAAAGGAATTTTGAAAATTTATCAACACCACGGGCTCTTAAACTCAAAAGAATTTATAAAATTTGTCAACACCACGGGTCTTAAATAATTATTATACTTTTCCTGTTTTTTAGTATCGCTATTTACATACCAATATAAACTACAAATTACACTTTTTGCACGATTTTTACACACCCGTGCAACACACGGGCTCAAAAACCTAGTGTGTGTGTGTATATATATATATATATATATATATATATATATATATATATATATATATATATATATATATATATATATATATATAAAGGATCCAGAGAGAACTAAAGATGGGAGAGAACCTAGAGAACTTACATACTAATGCACATTCACCTACCATATGCACCTATTCTTTGGAAGAAAAAAAATTCAAAAATTTCGGGAAAAAATATAAATATAAATATATATATATATATATATATATATATATATATATATATATATCAGAAATGTATAACATCATAATATGCTTATAATAATAAATTTAGGCGGTGAGCGTAAAAATAAAACTAACAGACATCTTCAATTTGTTAAACCACTTGTAGCAGTAGAGGATTTTTTTAACCTGTTGGTGGCTGGAATGTAATTAGTGACGTATTGAGCGATGTCTTAGAATATTGTTAAAAGTTATGTGTTAAAGGGGTATAAAAAGTATTTAAAAAAGGACCAATAAGATTTGGCCACGTGGTCTACATGCCAAACAATTATTCTCGTGACGGAAGCAGGACGTCAACCTCATGTGCCACCAACACGCCTCACTACTGGCGTGTGGGTGGTGTGCTCCTGACAAATGCACTCTAGCACACCCGATTATAATACGTCTTAAAGTCATTATCTTTTAGTGGACTTTATAAATGTTGACTTATCAGACCCATTCTAATTTTATTAATTTATTATTACGTTTCTTGTATTACGTAAAGACCTAAAAACTTTGGCAAAACTACCCACCGGACCCATTTATGATAGGATGATACGTACACCACTAAACATGTAATATAATGTTATACTATACAATCCTCATAACCACTTTTGATGGTGTAAGAATAAAATTTTATTAGTATACAAATCACTTCCCATTTAAAATGTTTTGGGATTGTATACACGATTTTTTCTCCTAAGAGCGCGAGGTGTCATGCTGGTCTATTTCGGCGTTAATCTCAAAGTCTACAAAGGACTTTGAAATTAATTAAGTGAAGGAGTGTTCCGTTGTTCATTTTTCAAAGTTTTGATGAGAGAAAGCACTAGATAGCCCAGTGGCTGGAGCTCTGAGTTCCTTGCAAGAGGTCTCAGGTTCGATTTTCGTCTGGGACGAATATTTAGTGGTAGTCGAGGAAGGGTTGGAGACAGCCAGGGAGTAATCCTGCTGGCTGCGTACTTCAGAGTATGGGGTCGGATTACCCGCCCTCCCGGATAACGTGAACAGAGAAAACCTTCTACTTTGTTTATGAGAAAAGAATACAATGTGGACCAATAAGAAAATAGAATATAAACAAAAACCTTTGATTTCCAACATCCATTTCTTTACGACGAAAAATATAAAATCAACACTGAAGGGGTGTCGAGGGACCGTCGATTTCAAAGTCTAAAAGTCTGTTTTGCAAAACGCTGACTTGTCGACACCTTGTGTTCTAACTATGTTCTAAGACTCTTTTTAACGCAGCGCTATGGCCTGAAAATTACCACCATCACGCCATGGTGGCGCCGTAACGCGGCGTGATCGGAGCAAAAAACTACCGGCGTGATGGTTGCTTCACAGGCAGAGAAATGACGTGTTTAAAGCTCACAACCAATAACAAATAGCCACCTCCTTTGTTCCATATGTTTATATTTTAATTTTTAGTTTATTGAGTGTATTGTGGTACCGTATGTTTATTGATGAAGAAGATGTAGATGTTCTCATATGAAGAAGAAGAGGTCGAATCCATATCTAGATCTGCTGCAAATTGGAGATAAAATAAAGAAAGTTACATTTTATGCCCTTAGACTTTGTATGATTTTACAAAATTCATACAAACTATAATAACTTAACCAAAAAATATTTTAAAATAAATAATAAATTAAAACTAAATACGGTATAATATAAAAACTTAACAAAAAATGAAAAATATAAAATAAAATGTGGTACCAACAACCCCCCATCACACCCCATCACGTCTACCATTACAAACTCCATCACCCAATCACCCCCATCACCTTTGACACATCAGCACTGTACCCCACAAAAACCCCATCACACTCCATCACCCCATCACCATTAAAAAGAGTCTAACTATGTTAATCGTAGGATGGGATAAATTTAATGACTAGTGATATTTACATGGTGCTTTAACTTGAGTATTATTATTGTTTCGTTACAATAATAATAATACGCAATCCCTCTACAAACAGAGGCGGATTTAGTGTAGTAGAGGGGGGGCGCCCGCCCCCGGTGGATTTCGAAATTTTAGTGCAAATTTTTTCGATTTTTCGATTTCGCCCCGGTGGAATATTTTTTTTGCCCCAAATCCTTCATATTTTGCCCCAAAACCTCCATATTTTGCCCCAAAACCTTCGTATTTTGCTCAAAAACCTCTAAATTTTGCTCAAAAAACTCTATATTTTGCCCAAAAACCTCTATATTTTGTCAAAAAAAAAATCCTCACGTTTTAAAAAAAATTCGCCCCCGGTGAAAATTTTTCCTGGATCCGCCACTGTCTACAAATATAAAAGCTATGTCATTTCTCTACTATAGGGTAAAAAAGAAGGTTAAATAGGCTGATTTATCAGCTCTCGGAGAAGTTCTATCTCTCAAATCTAAGGTAGTAAGTACTGTGTGTGCAGGAAACCTAATTCAAAATCAACCATTATACAGGTTAAGCTCTCAACAAATATAATCAATTAATTAATTTACAAATAATCTAAAAGTAAGAAACAAAAGAACATCTAGTAGTGTGCCCCTGCCATTTTTTAATAATATATAGACATGGCTGAGAGAAGGCCACATCCTCCTCATACCCCAACTACACACGTATCCTGACCCCACTAAAATATGGTTACAATATCTAAATAATCACACACTAAACATAGCCTGATAGCCTTGATACATTTTAATACGTAGATCTCCATAATTAGTAAAATTGCGTTGCTCTTTGTAAGCCTAATAAAATTAATACTTAGTATACTAGTATTATTTATAGTGAGAAAGTACTACTCACAATAACATAAACGTAATACCCAGCTTTAGTGGTATTTTAGTAAATCGATAATTAGAACGTTTTGTTAATCGACCATTACCCGTTTTCTTAATCTTAAATTAACCTATCGTTAACCCAAAAAAGCACCCCGCACCGAAGTTTTTTTTATAACTTTCTTTTACTTCCTTTTTTCCTTTCGTTTTTTATCGTTTAGTTATCCGACCGTTAACTTTTTATTAAACGTTCAATTAACTAACCGTTAAACGAAGAAAAAACAACCCCGCAACGAAGCACGATTTTTCATCCTCGTTAAAATTAGAAAGGATTACAAATATATTACATTCATTTTAAAAAGTACTAAAAATTGACAAATAAATTAATTTAAAAAAACTAATTATTAGTGTATCGAAAATTTAGAGTAAGATTCCAGATGTAACCGGTTAGGTCTTCTCGTAGTTGATCAGTCACATCCCTGCCGCGTCTTTCCATATCCCTATTTGGATGATCCCTTCTTCGATTTCTAACAAAGTTAGGCTAGTTATCTGGCATGGAAAGCATCCATTCTTCAAGCAAACTTATACCGTAACAGTTATCCTCATGTATCATCTTGTGTAACAATACACATGTATATGAGATTCTGAACATTATGTTTACTTTGTAAGATCATCGAGTCATCCTTAAAATATGAAATCTACCTTGAAGAACAACGACGGTGCGCTCGACATCCTTTCGTGCACTTTCCTGAAACCATTTAAACTTTGCGCGTGGCAATACCCGAAGGATGTAAATGCCTTGATAAGAGTAGCCAAATTAGAATAAATACCATCAGCGAGATAATAACCGTACGTGTAGTTATGACCATTTACAGTGAATGGTGCGGGTGGATGAGTGTCTTCCTTGATACAATCAAACAATAGTGAATGGTTGTAAAATTAATACGATGTTGGAACCTACAACACCAAGAAACTTGTGTCATATCCACATGTCATATGAAGTAATAGCCTCAAGTATGATCGTCATATGTTTTTTATGACCACTAGTGAATTGACATTTCCATGCAGTCGGACAATTCTTACATTCCCAGTGCATGAAATTGATGCTTCCAAACATCCCCCTAAAACCATGTTTTATTTCATGTGTTACGTACTCAATATCTTGTGTTGTTGGTTTTCTCAAATACTCTTAGTTATACAAATCTATCACATGCTTAAAAAAGTTGTTTAAACACAGGGGTGACGTTTTCTCGCCCATTTGCAAGTACTCGTCAAACATTAGCCGTCGCATCGTATGCCAATCAGCACATTGCGGATGTGCACTTTTAAAAGGTGTTAAAATCAAGACGACCAAGTGCGTCTAATTTGTTAAAAAGGTTCAAAATGCTCAGCTAAAAGATCAATAGAGGAATCAAAAATACCTTGTACGATAAGTAGAAATAATTGACTACGCATCCTAAAACGTCTTTTAAACCTATCTGGAGGATACCTAAGCTCCTCAGCAAAGTGGTCATCTCATAGACGTTATGGTGCACTTTCGCGATCTCTATGAATATAGATTCGTTCTCATGGGGTCTTTCACTAGAGGCTCCTCGACAACACGCTTCAACACCTTCAAGTGCCAAGATGCAGCACACCATTACTCGAAGCCACCAACACGTCGTGCTACTGCGTATTAGCTCAAAATATTAGTCGAAGACGCACGTTAGAAGTGGTCTTAGACCACTCCCTATAAAGTTTTACTCCCTCCACGAAACATCATTTTTAATTTCAATACTTCTCTATAAAGTATCTCGATCGAATTGATGTCAAGATTCACGAAATCTTTACACGGATATGAGAAGAATAGCAATTAGTATTTTGGCAAATGAAATCCCTAATCAATAGTGTGCATATATATTTTGTGGTATATCAATGGTTATTGTTTAGTAAAAGATACGTGGTGTTTAGTTATGAGTTGATAAAAGGATAGTGAGACGGGTGGAACTGATCAGACACTAACGTAGAAGAGAAAAGTTTAATCATAAGGAGTGGTCTTATAGTCGGTCACATGAATATTAATGTCAGCATATAACGTGTCACTAAATGTTTTCGAATTTGGAATGCTTTTTAATGAACAAGTAGAGCCACACAAAATTACTTTGCCTAAAGGGGAAAACTATAAATGATCTGAAATCTCTATTTAGCTGAGTGGTTACCACCCATTCTTGAGAGTCCGAGAGGTCTTTATTTTGAGCCTCAGATTGAAGATTTCATAATGCAATTTATTTTGCAATTGATTATGAAGTCATTTCCTTGCAAATGGTAGGTTTGCTCATATCTAACAGGTTCCTTCAGGAGTTTTCTTTGGGTGCAATATTATGAAGTTTCCTCTGAATGATTGTAAGAAGTGACCATGACCTTCAACTTTATAATAATATCATGTGGATGGCTAATGAATAACAATGTTAATAGATCTACCAATATACAGTATTTGTGATGTACAAATGAACTTTGCACTGATAAATTTATAAAATAAAATAGTAAGTCGGCATGACCCATTCATATAGACCCAAAGATTGCCGAGTGGCATATAACCATGGATCAAATTTGTTTTTCGAAAAATTAAACATGTAAGCACTCACTTGGAGTCAAAATTACAATTAACAGACTGAGATGCAATTATGAAGTACTCCGTGTTAAACAAGGTCAAACCAGCTAAAGTAATTTTCGTAGTTCAATACGCGTTAAAAGTAGTACAATGCTACGAATGACGAATGTATTTACAAGAAAAAGGGTAATAGAGTAATCTTAATTAGCCATAAAATACACTTGTCCTCAGCCTCGTGGTGAAAATCAGTAACAGCGGTTCCATGAACCACCGTTAATGTTATACTCCGTAATTTGAAGTTATAAACTCCTTCTACTAAAAAAACCTCATCTACATCTACATCTACATCTACATCTACACTATATATAATAATAAACACAAAAATAAGTCATCTAAAAATCAAACAATCAATCCTAGCCATTGATTCATAAGTTATCACTAAATCTCCACCATTAAAAATAATTATGACCTCATAATCTTCAAGATTAATAATAAAAAGACTAAAATACCCATACAATTAAAAAAATACGGGATGAAACAAAGAAAATAGGGATTGTTCACAATCTCATTCAATCACGTTCGAACTCAAACTGCAGGAAACAAAAACCTTAATTTTCACACCAAAAACACACGGTCTAAAATCAAATAACGCACCTGCACTGTCTTCATAATTTTAGCTTATTGTGTTGTATTTTTGGTATATATATGACTAAGTAATGATTATAGTGACAATATTATAGCATTTTGGAGAATGGGTTTATTTGATTGTGTTTGATCGCTAACGGGTCATACAATGTTGTTTTGGTCCTTCACCCAATCTATCTGCTTATTTTTCATCTCCGCATAAGTAGTAATTATTTATTGACTAACTATGGTTTGAGTTTTGAATTTTGTATTTGAACAGTCACACCATATATTCTTGGAGTAGTCTGTAAATTCAGAAGGTTTTGCTTAAAGATACTACCGTAATAATTTTAGAAATTAAGATTTCTTTTTCAGTGATGTGTCCTATACTCTCAATAGCAAATATGGTTCATTTGTTTAGGCAACATAGAATCATTGATTAAGGATTCTAATTGGGGGGTGGGGTAGATGTTGACGTGGTTATGTAACATTGAATAACCTAGATCAGATCATCCTCAATGAGTCTGAATATGCTTTCCTACATGAAGTTGAAATAATTATTATTGTAATTACTATGATGACCTTGAAAGGAACTAAGACTATGAATAATTCTAACGGCAGTTTCATCATGGCTGTTATAATATCACAGGTGACAATATGGGCGGCTGAAACAGGTAAAGTAATTGGTGAATTTTTCAACCTCTTAGTTTAAAAAAAAAAGCAAAAATAGTACAACATAAAAGGTGCTATGTGTGTTACAATTTGACTGTTAGAATAGTTTTAGCTAAACCGAGTCGTGGTCGGTACTGATATTGATTTTTACATTTTTTTTATTATTAACACGCTTAAATCATTGAGCAATGGGATTCGAACTTTACCTCAAGTAAATCATATGAATACCAGTGGTGTGATAATATGATTTACTGAATGTAAGGAAATGAATGCCTCTACTTACTTTTTCAGGACAAGTTATGACATATCTATTAAGTTGTTGCATTCATCTTCTCACATAAGTCTTTCCATGTCGTCTCCGTTTTGAAATATCTGTGGCTAAATAACGGCGCATACACGGGAATGGGGCCTTACTACTTCTTCAGTCGGTAAGTATATAGTTACTAAATTATTATTGGCGTTTAAGTTCTAAAGAAATTGCTTTCAAGAGGACCTCCGACCATTAAGTAGGGAAAAAAAGAAAGTCCTCTCTCATTTTGCCCAATGTTAACCCAATTAACCAATGGACCTATTACAGTTCTCAAATGAAGGTAAGTTGATCATTGCATTTTGGTGTAAAAATAAAGATGGTTTGTCATGTTCGCACACACTTTAATCAAACCAACTAGTGGTATAGTTAGGAATCCTTAATATGGGTTTGTATCTTTATACTATAAATCCTTTATTAGTATTTAGTTATAACTTGGAATAATGTTAATGTGTTTCACAAAATGATATTAAGCTATAGAAACACCAACTGATATGGGTATCCAAACAAACAACCCTTATAATGCTTAATGTTTTGGTATTATGTGAAGCCGAGCCAGGAAATGGTCAGCTGCTTCTTGGCAAAGGACTCTCATGAATTTATTGTTTCAGTTGAACCTTAAATAGCTAAAGGTACGAATTTATTATCTTACAAGCATATCATGGTATTTTAGTGATGCTTACACTATATGGCAAAGTAATTGAGTACTTTTAATCTGTGTTTAGCACTTTAGCATATGTACATACTAATCTTAAAAGAAATAATTCTTGAAATTTTGTTAAGGAAACAAGTGAACGGATGTGCTAAATACTATTCAACAACTTTTTTGTGAGGATATTTTTCAGTGGTTCTTTACAGGTAGGTCGAAATCAAAATTGTAGTTCGTATAAATTTGATTACAATGCTTGACATAAGATTTTTAATAGAAGTTTTTTGCGTGCATTCCCGCGAATTCGCCAACTTAATTAAAAAACTCAACAATCATGTCACTTATTTAGCCTAAATTTTAGCCAATTAACGTATTCTTTTACTATTCACAAATTTATTTCATGTTATAGGAACACTAACTGATATGGGTAACCAAACATACAACCCTTATAATGCTTAATGTTTTGGTATTGTTTGTAGGCGAGTCAAGAGATAGTCAGCTGCACTGCTTGGCTAAGCCTCTCATGAATTTATCATTTTACTTGAACCTTGAACAAATAAAGGTACAAATTTATTATGTTACAACCATACGATAGTATTCTAGTGATGCTTGCACTATCTCTCTTTTCTGTTATTAGAAAACCCTTAAATAAGTCAGTGGGTTCTTTACAAGAAAAGAAATCTGTACATACTAATCTCAAAAGAAATAACACTTGAAATTTTTTAAAGAAACAAGTGAAAAGATTTGCTAAATACATTTCATCAAGTTTAGTGTGAGGATTTTTTGAGTGGTTCTTTACAGGAAAAGATGAAGAATACTAATTTGTACAGTTTCCTATGCTTGGAATGCAAGCTTGGAAGAACACGTATGCCCAGTTAAATTTTTCAACAGATAACATCATGATTCTGAATTTCTGATCGGTTTGATATAATTATGTTATAGTTTTTAAACCCAATTTAGGATGACTTACGTAGTTACGTGGGAACTGGGATGATTTGCCCTAACATTTTAAACCGAATTTATAGTGACTATCTAGATGCTACTGACACTCCTGGCTGGTTGTGCGCCTAACTTCTACTCAACCAATGAGCTATATAAATATGCGGAGTCTCAGATATGTATAAACCTAGCTAGACGTGTAAATGAATTGCATCATGCCCATTTACTTATAATTAGGTCAATATGAGTTTTGTTTTACAGGTCAAAATCTCAAATTAAAATAAAAAACATTAGCTAAAAAAATTTGATTATTAAATTAACATTAACAATATTGTTAATATGTCAATTCGGGTCACAACAGCCTGTTTTTATATGTTATCCAACCCGCCCGTCTTGCCACCTATAGCAATACTATTATATGTTTTTTACCGTGCAGATTGACTACATTCTTGGCGAATATCCAAGAAAGATGAGCTATGTTCTGGGTTGTGGCACTCACTGCCCAGAAGCATGTGCACCATAGAGGTGCATCGATACCCAATGTTTGCCTATCTAGATGTGACAATTGTCTTTTCCAAGCAGGTATTCATTTTTTATTCATTTATATTATGGGATGAAATGATAGGCTGGTTGGTTAAAAGGGCAATGCCATAATCTAAAATGTGACAATATGGGTGGACGGATCATGTTAGGAACATGTTAAAACAAAAAAAATTCCAGTTTGCGTTAGAAGGGGTTGTGTTAACCTTATAGTGCTTTTTGGGGCATTTGTTGCTTTTGAATCCTATAAACAAAGTAGTAGATGTGATTATAAAAGCTATCAGAGTGAAAATAGCATTTGTTGCGTTTATGTATCTGTATTTTAATCTGAAAATAGGGTTCGGGGGATCGATAATGATTTGATTCTGCATATAATTTTTTACATTACGTCTGATTATGATTATGATGGTGGTGAAGGTGATGGACAATGTTATATATGTCAATCTTCACATATGATATTTCGTATATATGTAGTTTCTTTTAATCAAAAGAATTATTATCTGACTGTATTTGCGAGCAATGGTCGGTAAACATTCTGTAAACAAGAAACAAGTGTGATTATTGACTTTTTAGTTCATTATCGATCTTTCTTTGAATTATATGCAGCGAGTTGATACACGTCTACTTGGATTATTAAAGATAGTTGCTAAAGATTAACCATGATATAATGACTTTGATACGAAAGAACGGAAGATGATGAAAGATATAGTAGGTACTAATTTGTTGTTTAATGATTCCTTTTGTCAATGCACCTTAGGTATACCATCAAAAAATAAGTCATTTTTGAGTTCAGTAACATGGTATGAAATTGCTTCATTCCCGTCAAGATTAGAACCCAAAAATGGTTTGAACACAAGGGCTACTAGAACTTTGAAAGAAATGGAATTGTTAATGATTTAAATGAAACTAGGAGTGATGGTAAGAGAGGTTACATTGAAGGGGCGGCTTATAAAACTGATCCCAAAAGTAATGAAGCTAAATTGAAGGTTAAATTTTATGTGTCACCTTTTTTGCTGATCATTCATGTTACTGGTGATTAGTGGGTTTTGTTATTAAATGATGATTATCGGTCAGCCTTCCAGAAGATAATTATGGGTATGCTTTTTATTTTTTGTGTTTAAATTATTTTTCTTAATATGTAGTTTGATTTGTAGTTTAATTTTGGGTTCTTATCTGTTTTGTGTAGATTTTGAGCAGGAAGAGTGAACTTGATGATGAGATTTATAATAAGTTGGTTGAGAAGGCTAAGGAAGAAGGGTATGACAATCATCAAACTGAAGAAAACTGGACATACAAATCCATCGAAGATGGTTGAAGATGTGTCGGCGGATATTAAAGTGGTTTGGTGGTTGAAATCTATTTTTGGCAAATAGATGTTGAAAAATGAGAGATGATCTCAGTACAAGAAGTTTTTAATTTTGGTGTTTATTTGTAATTGTAATGGATATTTATTTATTTATAGTTTATGATATGAAGTTTGCTTACTACTATACGTTAATATAAATATAAATGTTGGTGTTCTATAGTTCTTTTATTATTACATTTGTAAACGATTTTTCGTAAATTCTGATTCTGATGCTATGAGTGAAAGTGTTCAATTTTCGTATAATATACTCTATATCAAGTATCGCATTTTTCTAAGACCAAGTTATAAAACATGATTATCATCATCTTCTATTAATCATATTTTTATTAGGAAACATCTATTTTTTTTATATATTTTTGAATAGCAAT